>NC_068322.1:3361575-3391575 GCF_025860055.1 Xyrauchen texanus
ATGGCTGGTGGCATTGTCATGCTGGAGGGTCATGTCAGGATGAGTCTACAGGAAGGGTAACACTTGAGGGAGAAGGATGTCTTCCCTGAAACACACAGCATTAAGATTGCCTGCAATGACAGTCCGATGATGCTGTGACACACCGCTCCAGACCATGACGGACCCTCCACCTATACGACGATAAATGTGAGTCTGACCATCACCCCGGTGAGACAAAACCACAACTCGTCAGTGAAGAGCACTTTTTGCCAGTCCTGTCTGGTCCAGTGAAGGTGGGTTTGTGCCCATAGGCGACGTTGTTGCCGGTGATGTCTGGTAAGGATCTGCCTTACAACAGTCCTACAAGCCCTCAGTCCAGCCTCTCTCAGCCTATTGCGGACAGTCTGAGCACTGATGGAGGGATTGTGCGTTGCTGGTGTAACTCAGGCAGTTGTTATTGCCATCCTGTACCTGTCCCGCAGGTGTGATATTCTGATGTCGGACTTCTGTTATAATAGGTCATGCTTAAAGCTAGGGATTTTTCATCATTTGTGCTACGTACATGAATGATACCTCAAATAGTGTAACTTGGTGAGAAGAGCCGCTATTATTTTTAGACTTAAGATTTTCACATTTTGGATGATAAAACATGCTAAATAATCCCATAGATTTACAATGAGAGCCACATAGAGACTTCTACAGTAGCAACCACCCAAAACACCCTAGCAACCACATATCAACGGTTTAACAACCACTCATAACACCATTGTGGAAATGAATTTTGCATGGGCAAGCACTACTCACATTTTCCTCATGATAATCTAGTTGTCATATTTTTCAGTTCTGTTCATTTATTTGACTGGTTGGATGTTTAATAAGAACATCATGATCAGTTTTGGTGATGAAAACTATTTCAGCAACAAATGAATGTGAGTTTAGTTGTTTTCCTCTCATAAAGACAATGAATAATTAACGTTTGGGAGGATACCCACAGGGTTTCGTTAAAATCTCACTGATATACTGTGTTCCCCTTTTTTCAAACTGTGATTCTCCTCACACACTTTCAGCTCAGTCCAAATTCTCATTCTTCTGTATATCTTATTGATTTATCTTTTGTTCTATTTTATAGTGAGAACACAATGTTAAGCATGTGAGGATCCATTTTGCCTGGCTTCTGTAGTTCTCCTTCTGTCACTCACTCAACGGTGTGTTGATATAGTGACATTAGAGGTCGCTCTTGGGAGCCCCAAAGCATCTCAGATCTTTGAGAAAAGGCCAATGAGAATTGGTGAGTGGAATTTGCATGCCACTCCCCAGGACATACAGGTATAAAAGGAGCTGGAATGCATCCATTCATTCAGATTTTTTCTTCGAAGCTGAGCGGTTGTGTGTCAGCGAGCTGAATACTACTGCCGGTCCATTAACCTATCAAGGAGCGTATGCTGTTGGATATACGCCACATTACAGTACTCCCCTGGGCACTTCGACAGTGCTAAAATAGTATATATTCTGAGCAAAAGAGTATATTTTCCTGTATTAGAGCAAACACATTGACATTCATGTTTTTTAAAGACACATTTTTCTAAAGATGCCCTTCCGTCTTTGTGTCGTTTCTGGGTGCGGTCGTTACCTCTCCACCTCTGATGGCCACGAACGCTGTCTCACGTGTCTGGGCCATAAACACATAGATGAAGCATTCATAGATGGTTCATGTTCTCATTGCGAGAACATGACCATGCCAAAATTGCAGTAAAGGCTTTCTCTCATTCGGGGGAAAGCCCCTTCAGCCATCCCCCACACTGGACCTTCTACCTACGGGTACGAGGCAGGCCCGATTGTCGCTGGAGGCTCCAATGGGTTAATCCGCGGACTGCTCATTCCCCAGCACACTCGTTTGTTCCCATACAGTTCCGGAATGAGACAGGCTCAGTGCCAGCCTAATGAATGGATGAGAATTCGATCACTGCATTGGAGAGCGCTGTGGTGATGTCCAGTCTGATGCCGACACAGAGCTGATCACCATGCTGCTTTGGCAGCGTCACCACCTGGCAGAGTCGCCTGGCATTCCCTTCCAGGGCCTGTAGGACTACGTCGTCTCTGGCAGCCAAAGCCTACATCGCCGCTGGACAGACCGCCTCCAACCTGAGTGCCATGGCCCTCCTGCAAGTCCACAAGCCAAGACACTGAAAGAACTGCACAAGGGTAGTTCTGTCCAAGTTGTGTTGCTGGAACTGTGCTCAGCGACTGACCTCACCCTCCAGGCGGCAAAGATCACAACGTGGGCACTCGGGCAGATGATGTCCACTCTTGTGTTCCAGGAATGCCACCTATGGCTGAATTTGGTCGAGATGAGGGACACTGAAAAGACACGCTTCTTGAACCGCCCATCTCCCTGGTCGGCCTTTTTGGCGACACTGTCGAGGACTTCGCCCAGCATTTCTCGGCGGTGAAGAAACAGACAGAGGCGTTACAGCACATCTTCAGGTATGTCAGATGCGATTGTCCCCTTAGTGCCCCTCGCCCAGAGCTGGGACGCGTGGCTAGTGCTTTCCAACCGTCTGACTTGGCTACGCGATACAGTTCGCCATCCTGCGCACAGAGATTGTGGTCCTTCTACGGAAGGACGCGATAGAGCCTGTCCCTCCAGCCGAGATGAAAAAAGGGTTCTACAGCCCTTAGCTCATTGTACCAAAGAAAGGCTGTGGGTTGCAGTCAGTCTTGGACCAGTGAGTTCTAAACCAGGCCTTGCACAGACTCCCATTCAAGATGCTGACACAGAAGCGCACTATGGTGTGCGTCCAGCATCAAGATTGGTTTGCGGCGGTAGACCTGAAGGATGCATACTCTCACATCTCGGTTTTGCCTCGACATAGAGCCTTCTCACAGTTCACTTTCGACGGCCGGGCGTATCAGTACAAGGTCCTCCTCTTCGGCTTGTCCCTGTCCCCTCGTATCTTCATGAAGATCGCAGAGGCAGCTCTTGCCCCGTTAAGGGAAGTGGCCGTCCGCATACTCAACTACCTCGACGACTGGCTGATTCTAGCGTATTCTCGAGAGTTGCTCTGTGCACACAGCGTAATATGCACAGTCAACTATAATTAAGCCATTTGTAGGTTTATTCCCCCAAAAGTGTAAACACTGTGAAACATGATGTTTTCAAAAGTGTTCTGGAAACCAGTTTGTCATTATTTTTGTATAATTTAGTTTCATAATACTAGTGGCACAGAAATTATACACTTCACAGTAGGGATAACTATTCCTTTAATACCACTTTGCTATTTGGTTAGTTTCTGGCCAGTGTAGTTTAAGAACAAAAAGGAAGATGACGCACACATTTAGAATAAATCCACTAAGCAAGGGAAGCTGTATTAGCATTACAGAGGCACAGCAGTGTGGGATGAAAGCGGCTTTATCCTGTGAGGCATGAGCGGTGCACAGGTAGGGGAGAGATGCGCTCTGACCCCGGAATAGAGGGCAGAAGGCAGACAATCTGCTAGCGCCCCACTCCTGTGCTCGCTGATGATGTGACCATCACTGAGAGAGAAGCTGCTCTCTGAAGATACCAAAATGTCCAGGGGTGAGATGTGGAGAGATGATAACCATACGCACACACATATACACACAGCAGCACAGACGAGTGAGAAATGTTTATGCGTTTCCTCAATATCGGCTGTCTCTCAGATCTGCAGAAGTGAGGTAAAAAAAATTTAATAAGTGAACATCCTGACTTTGGAAGTTATAAATTACATCTGATTTTATTTGGTTTGGTTGGATTTACCTTTTCATACTTCCAAAATAAAAACTTGATTTTTACATTTTGTGAAGAAAATGCAAGTGGTTCTTGGCCATGCAAAAGTCACCACTGTGATGCTAGGGGGTTGAGGGTATTTGCTAGCATGTTGCCTGGGCAGTTACTTGGGTACTGTTATGTGATTAGGTGTTCTGAGCGAGTTGCTAGGGTATTGCAAGATGGTTGCTAGGTTGTTGTTAGGTTGTTCTGGGTGGTTGCTAGGGTGTTCTTGGTCGCAGTTAGGTGGTTGCTTGGTTCTTCTTGGGTGGTTGCTAGGTTGTTCTGAGTGGTTACTAGGGAATTTCTAGGTTGCTAGGGTGTTCTGGGTGGCAGCTAGCTGGTTGCTAGGGTATTGCTAAGGGGTTGCTAGGGTGTTCTGGGTTGCAACTAGGTGGTTGCTAGGTTGTTCTGGTGGTTGCTAGGTTTTTTCTAAGTGGTTACTTGGGTGTTCTTGGTGGTAGTTAGGGTATTGATAGGTGCCTGCTAAGGTATTCTGGGTGGTGGCAAGGTGGTTGCTAGGTTGTTCTGGGTGGTTGCTAAGGTATTGCTAGGTGGTGGCTAGGTTGTTCTGGGTGGTTGCTAGGGTATTGCTAGGTTGCTATGGAGTTCTTGGTGGCAGATAGGTGGTTGCTAGGTAGCTAAGGTGTTCTGGGTTGCTGCTATGTGGTTGCTAGGTTTGTTCTGGGTGGTTTCTAGGGTGTTATGGGTGGTAGCTAGGGTATTGCTAGGTGGCTGCTAAGGTGTTTGGGGTGACTGCTAGGGTACTGCTATGTTGTTGCAAGAGTGTTCTGGGAGGATGATAGGGTGTTAAGTAGTTACAAGGCTGTTGTAGATTGTTGTTAGGGTGTTGCAGTGTGGTTGCTAGGGTGTTTTGGGTGGTTACAAGGACATTGTTTGATAGTTTCTAAAGTGTACTGAGTGGTTGCTAGGGTGTTCTGAATGGTTGCTAGATGCTTATTGGCACATGTCAAAAGTGCCCATGTAAGTTTATGTAAGTCTACCTGCTTTATCGTCCACCAGTCTTATTGCTTAGAAAAGTAATAGCACACCTCTACTTGCCAAGCCACATGATTTGAGATATTAATTCATGTCTGTAGCACAAATGGTGTGGGACGAGTCATGCACCCAAGTTTAATACTGAGTGGTAGGGATTTGAACATACCAACCCTATTAATAAAAAATATTATTAGAGATGCTTGCGTTAGCAAATACCACTAATAATCAAAACATTTTCCCAATTTGAAATGTGATACTGTAGGTCAAAATACTTTAAATATCTCCTCAAGTCAGCCTCAAGGGATAGAGTAATTTAAATGTATCTTAATAGTAGCCTATTCAGTAGACTGTCTAAAAAATATATTGTTTTGCGTTCAGTTCTCTTATATGGATAAATGTGGCACCACAAGTTTATATGGAAGCAATGAGTCTCAAATAGGGGATTCATTAGCTCAAATCCCCCCTAAATTGTAATACTTCAGAATAAATTGAAAATGCAGTACTTGATGTTGATTAGCCAAGAGTCTCCAGTGCAGTCTCACTCATTTATTGCACAAGCTAGTCTGTACCGCAATAGAGAAGTAACATAACATCTGTATTAGTATTCCAACAGATCTTGTGTACAGATATTTACTCTGTTCAGATTATCATCAGTTCCAATTTAGATGCTTTTCAAAACCATGACAGAAATGTTCGAGTTTTGAGTTTTGGTGTATACTGTATATCCAGCTCATGTTTTAATATTATCATTGCATCTAATTGCACAATGCATCTACATAAATCGTAATACCATTTATGAATACCATGCAAATTACCACTGCATATTAATACAGTAACCAGGTGTATCTCATAGTACCATGATATTACCATCTGATATCATCACTGCACCATGGTAGCATCCAGGGAGGTCTATAATACCTGGAGAAAGCCATTTATATCAATGTAAGTTGTTCGGTTGTTTCTCGTAAAACTGGAATTATGTGATTTTAATTTAGCGAATTTTGCTCATGTGCTGTTATGCGCTGCTAGATACAGTTCTTTCTTTTCTCTCTCTAATTTCTTAAGGGACGTTTAGACCGAATGCATTCTAGTGCTGAAAAAACCTAGACAAATGGGACAGCGCAACGAATTGAACAAAATGGAGGTGCCTCAACACGTGTTTTTAAAAGCTGAAGTTCTATTAACTTCATACGAATTTGTAAAAATGCAGCTCTTGTGTGCGAGATGCTAAAAAAGCAGCAAGATACAGCGCAACAGTCAAAAAACGTCCACTTAGCACATGTTTACCTAGAAAAACTATTTTAAAAAACAGGGCAAACGGACACAAAAACTTGTTCTGTGTGAACGGCTCCTTACCTTTTTATCTGCATGCACTGCAGGGGTTGATTGTATTCCACTGAGCAAAAAAGGGTCAATACATGCTAATAGGTACCAGAATGCTAGCGGCCAAAAGTCGTTGGGTAAATGCCAGCGTAATGCCTTGAGGCCGAGAGGACCTACCAGAACACTATGTCATATTTGCCAACTGCCATACCTCAGCATAAAATGTTGTGCAGGTTCATCAGGGAGGAGCTTTGCAAGCCATTTCACCCACTCCTCAGGTGCATCATTGACAAATTCATCAATTGAATTTTTGCAAGCACTGAACTAGCTTTGAGAGCTACGACTTTTACGATTTTCAATGAATAACAACCTAAATTTTGTGATTTTTCCACTTTTTTTGCGGTTGACTCCAAGTGCTCCTCAATGTTACAACACGGGATCCTGATACCTAACGGATCACTCAGGTGCTGGTCCATTCACTGACACATTCAACCTCAAAGTGATTCTGCTTATACACACTGCTTGTGGGGTGCCAGTTACCACGCATTCAATAGGAAACCCATTAGCCAAAAGCACAAATAGCATCTATTCACGCTACTGCAATTAAATTCAGAAAGAAAGACAATGTGTGTTAAAGAGAGGTGCCTATTACGCTCGAGTGTACAAAATCACACTGGTAATGTGTGAATGAAGCTAAATGAAGCCATGCTTTCTGGCAACCGCTCAATGCACCCTTAAAAGGTGTAAATGGATGACTGGGGGAAAAGGAAACCTGTGAATAAGTGTTTAAATGTGGTGCTGAGAAGGTGTTGTAAGAGCTGTGTAGGACCAGTGTCTGTTAGTGTAGTCTCCCTGGGTGGTAGAGAGAGTGTAGCTTCATGAACAGAATGCTAATTGGACACAAGGCTCTGTGTGGGCAGGAGGTGACTTATTAGCATGGCTGGATCCGTATCTGTGCTAAGCTGCCATTGGCCAGCTCCAAGAGGCCCTGAGGAGAGACAAAATGTAGACATCCCTGCTCAAAAAAACCAGCTTAATAAAGGGATAGTTCACCCATTTCCTTACCATTGTGTTGTTCTGTTTGTAGAACAGCATTCTGCCATTCCTGCAATACTGCTAAGTTAAGACACATGCTCACTGCTGCTGATGCCGAAAAATGAATGACCTCAAGACTAGATTATTGTAATGCATTACTGGGTGGATGTCCAGCAAGATCAATAAATAAGCTTCAATTGGTTCAAAATGCAGCTTCAGAGTGCTGACTAGAACCAAGAAATATGATCATATTAGCCCCATTTTATTACCGTTACACTGGCTATTGTTAAATTTCCCATTAATTATAACATTATTTTAACTATGTACAAAGCTTTGAATGGTCTAGCCCCACAGTACTTAAGTTATATTCCATCATGTCTATTACAATCACAAAATTATGGCCTGTTAATAGTTCCTAGAATATCAAAATTGACAAAAGGAGGTAGATCATTTTCCTATTTGGCACGAGATCTATGGAATAGTCTCCCTAACACTGTTCGGGATGCAGACACACTCGCTTTTTTCAAGTCTAGACTAAAGACTCATCTATGTAGCCAGGAATACACCTAATTTATCCTTCAACTCACAATCAGGCTGCTTTAGTTAGGTCTGCCAGAGCCAGAAACATTTCCCAGAAGCATTTCTCATAATCTATATATCTGCAATAAATTGAATGGATTCTATGGTAATATTATTCTATTTGCTTCCCGAGTTTTCCAGAGCCAGTAAGATCCAGCTCCATTCCTGCTTGGTGTCAGACTCCACTGCTACATGTCTCCGAGAGATGACAACAAAATGCAGCCGGTGCTAGCCAGACATCACTTCAGTCTATTACGATAGACCTCAGAGCATGAACTGATGCCAACTCCAACCATAAAACATCAGAGACTTCATATGCCACAGCCTGAAAGTTGGATTTCGGATGGACCGCACTGAAATGACCTGCCAGTTGAACTGTGATGCACCTCATTGATCTCTGCCGGAATCACTTGTGTCTATTGATGGACTACACTCTTATAATGGAACACATAGACTATCAATCAATTGCCAATAAATTCCTTCATCAGCCATCTAACAAAGGACAATTGCATCTATGTGAACTTCTGCTGTTAATCCAGGATGAACTTCAAAGACATTGGTCATTAATCTTACAGTTCATACAAAATATTTGTTCAATCACTGGCCCTTAACACTTTCTTAGTTTATTAATTTTAAACCATGACTTGCACTGCACATAAATAACTATTATTGGCATTATATTCATGATGTTAGAGGGGAACTGGCCCCCACAGTGAGTCTGGTTTCTCACAAGGTTATTTTTCTCCCATTAACGGAGTTTTGTGTTGCTTGCCACAGCCGCCTTTGGTTTGCTCACAATGGATCTAAATAAAGTTATAATTTAACAGTTGTATTTTTATCCACAATGTACAATTACACAATGATGACTCTTAAGACTTTTCTCTTAAAGCATGATTTTCTGTATAGCTGCTTTGAAACATTGTGTGTTTTGAAAAGCGCTGTACAAAAAAAAAAAAAATGACTTGACTTGACTTTCTTTTGTGAAGGAAGCACAGCGTGAAGTCTTGCCGTCTCATATTATACACTGTCGCCATTGATATTTAATCCCTGTGAAATGTTCGTCCAACTGGTCACAAGCAGGAACCGTCCACTCATCTGCTGAGTAGTTTGGCTTTGGGCCCAGAAGTCAACAAATCGGCCCATGGGAACACAGTGACCTTTACGCAGAATGCCAGCCAACATTCCAACGTATCCTCTACAATTATATGACAATAGAAAACATCCAAACTACATGCTGCTTTTGAAGATATATGAGGAGTGAATGCATTAAGCAGTTGCACAGCTTTTGCATGTTGTATTTCAGTGCAAAAAACCTTATCACTGACACCCCACAGCACTGAAATAACACTGCATCTTTAGTATTTCAGTTGGGTCATTATCATTCCATTCCGCAAATACAGCTTCTTTCTATGTACTGTAGTAGCATTATTTTAAAATTGCAAAACAAAACTTATATTACAAAATACAACTCTCTATAAGTATAACAATTCATAGTATACAGAGAAATTGAGTAAAATCGTAACTTTATTAATTAGATTGAATCATGGGCAGCCATAGGGGTGGGCTACTGGGGCCTAAGCCCCCTGTGTTTTTAGTAAAGCACTAAATGTTTATCGCCATGGTTGTCAAAAGTACCAGTACTTCATTATCAAGTCGATACTAAAATATGAATATATTTTTATATTAGGTCATATTAAATAATAATGATACCGGCCTATTTTTGAGGCAGCAATAGGGGTGGGCTGCTGGGGCTTAAGCCCCTAAGCTCCCAGTGTTTTTATTAACATCTTAGATATCAAAGGTACTAGAACTCCGGTACCAAGTCAACACTTGTTTTGAGGCAATAATAGGGGTGTGCTGCAGGGGCTTAATCCGCTGATTCCCTTGTTGTTGTTTTTTAGTAAAGCCTAGAATGTTTCTCATTTTGAGTGCCAAAAGTACCATTACTCCAAGTCAACACTAAAATATAAATTATGTTTTATATTAAGTAATATATATAAGTTAACCAGTTAGTCTGGTTCCTGCTTTCTTGCACTGTTACATATTTGTGCCCTTGCAAGAAGCGCTCACGGTTGTGACTGTGTGACCAGTCAAAATGCCTGTTTTAATAAGATAATGGAAACTGTGTTAAGTTGGTCCATTCAGATGCAATAAGTAGCAACTAATTTTAGATAAATAACCCTCAAAACAAATAACAATATATAGATGTGTTTAAGGAATGTACAAACTTTAAGACATGAGCCAGGATGCAATATTTAAGCTTTTATTATAAGATATATTTGTAAAGGGATCAATGGAAAGGAGGAGGCAAGAACCGCCTAGATAATATATATATAATAGTTTAATATAAAACAACAAAAAAGACAAACACACACAGGTGTCAGACAGCTGCCTGTTAATCTCTCTCTCTGTCACACAGCTGTCTTTGTTCGGCGCTTATCCCTCGAGGGCTAATTAGCCTGATTAGGGGCCCGGTGTGCAGATCACGGCCCGGCCCCGCCCTCCGCCCTGCCACATTCCTCCCCAGTTCTCTCAAGCCGGGGAGCCCCCGGCATGACGTACATCCCCATTCTTTCCCTGGGGGGGGGCGTGCCTTGTGCCCCGTCTGCCGGCAGGTTATCCTCGTCTACCTGGATCAGGGGAGGGGAAAAGGGGAGGGAAACAAAAAAAATGTGGCAACCTACACACCATAACGGCGCTCGTTCCAAATTAACAAACCATTTAAAAAAGAGAGAGAAAGGACAACACGGAACGGCAGTGGGAAAGAGAGAGGGGAAACAAAACTGTACGCTGTAGCTTGGTCCTCGGCCTCTCCTCCACTCCTCCACCCTCTAATGGACAACAGCCACGCCTCCCCGGGCGGATCGGAGGCAGTTTTCAGGCCCCTGGTGGACGGAACGCCCCGCCGTGTTCTCAGGAAACAGAAGGGGTCTCCCCCGCCCCTGGCAGCGGTTCTCCCGCTCGAGGCGGTCGTCCGGGAGCCCCTACCCAAGTAGTAAAAGGGATTAATGGAAAGGAGGAGTCGAGAACAGGCTTGATAATATAAATAATAGTTTCATTTAAAACTTAACCAAAAAGACAAACACACACAGGTGTCGGACAGCTGCCCGTTAATCTCTCTCTCTCTCTCTCTCTGTCGCACTGCTGGCTTCGGTTGGTCCTTATCCCTCTCGAGGTCTAATTAGCCTAATTAGAGGCCGGGTGTGCAGAATCACGACCCGGCCCCGCCCTCCGCCCAGCCACAGTATTGCAGTATTTCATAAAAGGATGGACCTATCCACAGAGGTCTGAGCTGAGCCCTGAATATCCCCTGACTCTAGAACCGTCCCAGGATTGAACATTAATGAATAGTTTTCAGTTGATATGCCACCTTGAACTACCATTTAATTTTTCTTTCAGTGCTGTGCATTCTATCATTCTTTTCCCCTCAAGGGCTGCATGCAATCCTGCCTTTGAATTCACTCAAACTGAGGTATCTTAGCATTTGGAACAGACTAGGTAGACAGCTCACTAGTAAAAGACTCATATTAAAGCAAGCAATGGAGCACTGAAGACCTTTGCTGGTCTTTAAGGAAAATTATATGACAGTATGAAAGTCTCATTATCTCTTTTGTGCATGATCAGCCTCTAATCGTGCAGGCTTAACGAGCTTCTAAAAGCCACCGACATGACGAATTGTTCTCCTCATTTAAACCGAAGCAAAAGCCGTCGCAATCCGACAATCTTTACAAGCACGCCGCTTCTCTACTTACGTTAATGAAAGCTTTCAGATATGTCTGACAAAAATTATATTACACTTTGATCGATTGGGTGCTCAAATCCTCTGAATGTGCATGCAATGACAAACAAGTGATTTGAAATAATGAGGAAAATATCATGTATAAGCCAAGACTACATTTATAAATCCACACTGCCTCTGTGTTTTAAGTGTCTTGGATGGAATCAAGGGCAGCGGAAATGTTAAACATGTTCCTTATCTTTATAAATGTTCAAATCGCAGGCATTTGACTTTTACCACAGTTACTGCTGGGTAACATCCCGGCATGTGTTTTTGTGATAACGCAGACATCTGTTAGTACTCAAGAGAAACTTTGAGCAGCAATTTAATGTCTAAAAATGTCAAAACTGTTAAAAGTTTTGACAATTTTTGAAACTGCTAGTTTTACTAAAAGGTCAAAAGTTCATTAGGAATAAATGACGACAATGTTTCATAGATATTAAATGATAAAACAATAGAAATTCTGTATAAAATGTAGCCAAAAATTGTATGGACACTTTATGGCTGTCAAACGTTTTGAAACATTTCCATAGTTAATGTGGAATTGCCTTCAATGCCAAAAGACACATGTGATGCTGCCTTAAATTGTGGCCTATAGAAGATATCTTAGAAGGGAGAGTAATTATGCTGCCTACTATTTGGAACAGCTTTGCATCAGATGCATGCCTATGATGCCTTAAATTGCTGTCTAGATGATTTTATTCTGAGTCCTGATCTCACACCAAGAGTGCCAGACAGATATGGATCTGTGTCAAATGTTTGTTCAATTACCCTAACAAGTGATATCAGTCTGCATATCAGATATTAGAGATACACCGAGGCTAAAGAGCCTTTAATCTGCCTTCACTTTGATAGATAATCCTCTCATTAACTTTGTCGCCATGCTCCAATACCAACATAACACCAGTGTCAATATCCATACATGCATGAGAAATGTGATCCATAGCATCTTTAAACTGGTGGTTGTTATTGGGGTAAAGCAAATCTAGAAAATAAAGGATAGGAACATACAAAATAGAGCTTTAAATAAAACATGTTGCTTCAGGACAATTCATTATTTGCTAACAATAATGTGATATACAGTAAAAGGGTTCAGATTTGTGGAAATATAGCTAGACAAGGTGCAATGGCCAACGATTTCAAAATGATGCATCCTACGTGAACCCCCTTAAAGGCCCCAGCACACTTATGTCATAGTTTATGATGACACTGATACTACTGCAAAGATGGGTGTATAAAAGGGTATTAATGGGTAGAATACAGACAAAATAATGAAAGGCATATATCTACGTGAACAATCGTACAGATTTAGGTAAATTTGCACCAGCTCACTAATAACTCTGCATGCCAGTGTGTTCATGTTGACTGATTTTAACTGACTTAGCGGGCATTAGCTGTCGCCCTCAAAGTAGGTGGTACTCCAGGTCACACCTACCGATGACCAGGGCTGGACTGGGAAGAGAAATCGGCCCAGGATTTTACATAGCAGTCTGCTGCTGTCCTTTTCTGCATATCGCGGCACCTTTTTGTGGTACGTTCTGCATAACGCGGTGGCTCATTTTAGCTTATTGCGGCCCATTCGGCCCGTTTTGCGACCGGCCTGATCGGTTCTCCCGATGGCCAGTCCGCCCCTGATCGCTCCCAAAGTGTGTCGACCCACCGGGAAAATGCCTGGTATGCTAGATTACCAGTCAAGCCCTGCCGATGACGTGGACCAGTGGCAGTAAGAAGGTGTTTAGCATCCGTTAAGAAGTTTTCCTGAAGGTTTGCGCTGGCGAGCTGTTACAAACCACCGAAACAAACTTAAAAAAACTTTCTTTTGGACAGATTTTGTTCTAAATGACATCACCCATTCGCTCTTCGATTTTGACCCATTTCGCGACCGGCGCGATTGGTTCTCCCGATGGCCAGTCTGCCCCTTATTGGCCCCAAAGTGCGTCAGCCCACCGGGAAAATGCCCGGTATGCCAGATTACCAGTCCAGCCGTGACGCTGACGTGGACCAATGGCAGTAAGAAGGTGTTTAGCATCCGTTAAGAAGTTTTCATGAAGGTTTTCGCTCTTCGATTTTGTAGGAAGTATCTTTACAGTACATTCAATGAAACAGAAATAAACATGTTTTGTGTAATGACTATTCAGCACTTTAGTCATCTGTGATAATATTGTAATGTCTTTGAAATATCTTCATTTAGTGGCTGTGGTGGCTGAGAAGTGCACAACAACCAAATTAGCAAAGCAAATAAAAGCTGAAAACACAATGGAAGTAAGGATAACAACACAACTGAAAAGCCACAGCACAACAGAAATAAGCTACAACAAAGCAAAATTAACAGATAAAAAATCTGTCTTAAACCATGTCTAAGTAAACCTCTCTCTTTTAATGTGTAAATTCAAGGCATGATGGGTTTTATTTGTGCCTTTGTTGTCTGGCTTGCGTGTTTGTCAGAATACTGTGTATATTTGCAATGTCTTGGATTTGGGTGTCAGGTTGGGCAATCGATACACAACAGAGGCTATGGGTAATTAATCGTCTGCTCCATTACCGCAGTGCCAGCCAAGAATCTTAAGGTAAAGATGTTAGCGATTGGTGGGCAGCGCGTGTGTGCAAGGAGAAAATAGCATTCAATACAAAACAAAACTCCTTTTAAAATGATATGTAACTCAACAAGCCTGTGCTGTACTTTTGTTTCCTGATAATATGCACATGTTAGATTTAGCAAAGCAAAAATAGCCTCTCAGATAGACCATAAAGCACAGCTCCATTAGCTTCAAGATTTCTCTCATTAAAGTTTACTCGTAGCATCACGTGTCATGTTTCAATGCCTTTAAAATCACTTTGCGCTCTTTAAAAAGGATGAAAAGGTCCTTTCTATATGCTCAAATAATCATGACTAATTAATACGAATTCACAATAAAAATGTTTCTGAACTGACTCAAGTGAAATGGAGTGTGAATGTGAGAAGAGTTTATCGAAAGAGACATTAAAGATTTCTCAGACAACTACTCCCAAAATCTCTTCAATATCTCAAATGGCAATGTGGAAGAGTAGGTCATCCAAAAATGAAAATTCTGTCATGATTTATTCACCTTCATGTAATTCCAAACCAATTTGACTTTCTTTCTTCAGCGGAACACAAAAAGTAGAAATGTTGAAAAATGTTCACATTTTCCTCCCAAAAGGACAGAAACTATAAAAGTGCCATAAAATGAGTCCATACGACTTGTCAAAAATAATTTAAAAATTAGCTGTAGCTGTGAGGGGCAGATGAGTCACTCAACTCCGAAAACATCTGTCCACCATCATGCATCAATCACTGTTTGCTATCCACCTTATTTTGCAAAGTGGAGGTAAGCAGCGGCTGCATTTCGGGCGAATGTTTAAAAGCTCCGCTGTTATTGACCACAATGTAAATAAATAGAAGGATAATAATACCAGAATTTAGTGAATAAAGTTTATAAATGATCACACAACCACAGGACGTACAGAGGAATGATGGCCTAATGTCGGATACTTTTCTAACTTCAGCATTTATAGTTAAAGAGTAAGTAAATCGTTCACTTGTTGCTGTGTGTTGTTGTATTGAAGAGACGGTAATACAATCTGCTTCTTTCTTTACTGAGATCATGATGATGCAATCTTCTTTGTTTCCATGTAAACCTCCGTTCATATGTACCTGCATAACCTCCAATGATGCCTTTATTTATTTCTAAAGGCGATGTTTCATAAGCCATGCTGAATGCCTGATCTGCGTGTCTGTTTACTATACACCGCTAAGAAAGAGAGAATGCACCCTAACAAGAACGGAGAGTAAAATGCATTTAATAATTTACAGTGCTAACAGTGTAAGAAAGTTAAAGCAGCATTTACCCAGTGGCTTTCTCCTCTCTGCTGGTTGTGTACAGTTTGTGGATGTGTGTGTCAGACGGCGCAGAAGACTGTCCTGTCAGTGCTTGATCTCTCACTCAGTGTGATAAAACGATGGCAAAATGTGATATACGGTAAAACTATACGCATTCAAAACCAATACGTTTATGAAAATCATAATTAATGATAATAATATGATGACATTGTGACAGGGCGGAGGGCGGGGCCCAGCCGCCGACCACGAGGGGAAAAGGGGCTCCTAACCGACCGCCTGGAGCAGTCAGGGCTGCTGCCAGGGGCGGAGGAGACCCCTACCAGCTGCTGAAAAGGGCGGGGCCAGGTCGTGATGCTGCACACCCGGTCCCTTATCAGGCTAATTAAGCCTCTGAGAGGGATAAAGGCCAACTGCGGACGGTGGTGCGACAGAGAGAGAGATCGTTTACGGTCAGCTGACCGTCATGTTTGTGTTTTTTGTTTAAGTTTTTCATTAAATTATTATTTATATTGTCAAGCCGGTTCTCGACTCCTCCTTGCCCATCTAAATCCCTTTACAGACATATACTGTATTGACAGCCTGTAATATAAATCAGCTTAATGTAGCATTTTTGTATAGCTAAAATAGCTGAAAGTGGCTGAAACTGGGAGCGGTCCATATTCAAGGTTGATAATGGCGGCACCCTAGTTTCACTGAAAAATAAGGTGGATAACTGCAGCAATAACTAAAACTCATTAACTGAGCGCTCCGCTTCTGCGTCCGTCCACAGCGCCACAGCAACATAAATCATATTTCGTTGTGAACTTTAGGGCGACCAAACATATGGAAAGCCAAATTATCTTTTAATGTTCCCAGATTTACTCATAATAATTGCATTTTTACTAGTAAGTCAAATTAGAGAGCTCTCTAACCTAATTTTTTTAAGAAAGAATATCATTTACAGAGCCCTACAAATGCATTTTTACTAGTAAGAGTTTGAATAACAGAGCTCCACATATGATTATTTACTTGTCATATGTTTCCATCCATCCATCCATCCATCTTCAACCGCTTATCCGAAGTCGGGTCGCGGGGGCAGCTGCTCCAGCAGGGGGCCCCAAACTTCCCTATCCCGAGCCACATTAACCAGCTCTGACTGGGGGACCCCGAGGCGTTCCCAGGCCAGTGTGGAGATGTAATCTCTCCACCTAGTCCTGGGTCTTCCCCGAGGCCTCCTCCCAGCTGGACGTGCCTGAAACACCTCCCTAGGGAGGCGGCCAGGGGGCCTCCTTACCAGATGCCCAAACCACCTCAACTGACTCCTTTCAATGTTTCCATTGACTAATGTTTAATTACAGAGCTCTATAATTTAATTTTTACTAGTAATAATTTCATTAGAGAGCTCTCCAACTGAATTGTTACTAGTAAAACATAGCATTAAATATATGTTTAATTGTAGAGCTCTTTAATTGAAATTCTTACTAGTGACATCTCATTATAGTAATGGTGCCTCATGCATATTCATCTGGCTTGTATAAATTGGCATGTGGGATGATGTATATAAATATGTATGGGGGGCACAAAATGGATTATGAATATACAGTATACAAGTGAATTTATCAATCAGTTGGAGATTTATTATGAGGGCTCGTTTAAGGACCCGTCAATTTACACCTGCGTCAGTCATGCTTGTGTAGTGTCTCGGGTGCGTTGCATCATAAACATAAATCTTTAGGTCGTTGTGTCAAGTTAAATATAGTTTAATGCATTAATACAAATACGCATGTTTGTGTTGTGTGTCTGCTGAAGGGTTGATTTCTTCACTGTATAAACTGCGCTTTGCCCATACAGCTGAAGTTTCACTTACTGCCCTCTGGAGTAAACAGGTGGTACTACAAGCTTGCATTTCTCAGGAATCTTCGTTATTACGGTCCAAGGGCAATCATTTCTTTAATTACGTGTTATTTTTAATCAAATGAATAGCACTGAATTAACAGTATTAACAGTCCAGTTTCTGACATGTGAAAAACATCTTTGAACTTTTTTCAAGAGTATACAGAGGTGAATTAATATAGTTAATTAATATCAAATATTATCCTTCAATTACAAGGCATATTTGTGTTTTCATCTCAATATTCTCTATAATCTTGACACTATGTGAATGCAATCAATGTGTTTGCTAAATAAGCTTGCAAACATATTTCATGCTAATACCTTACCTTGTCAAACATGGCCATTATATTGAAATGGATTTGAACCTCAGGCAGAATTTGGAAAGGGAAATGGGAGTACTTGCCTCTGTTTTGCATCTAATGAATACAAGATTTGACTAGTAAAAATGCAATTGTAGATATCTTTAATTGAGGTTTTTACTAGTAAAATGCCTAGTAAATTAATTGTAGAGATCTATAATGGAAATATTACTAGTACAAATTACAACGAGTTACGCTGGATGCATTAAAAGCAAAATTGGCTTGCCATACAAACATCCTCTTTGTCCACTTATTCAGACCCCCCAAAAAAGCACCCGGCCGGTATTTAAAAACTGGCTTGAAATGTGTAGGATTTGTCTTTGTCTACATGTAGATGTGCTTTCATTATTTATTCGCTGTATTTCACACTGCATGCATCAGTTTTCACTTTTGCGTGTCCTTATGCGATTGTTCTCTCTCTTGCTCGCTCACTTGCTCTCTGTGCATGCTGTGTGAATAGAACACCTGCTCCATCAGACTCATGCTAACTGTATTATTTTTAACTGAAAGTATTGACTGTACTGAGGCAACGTCAAGTATGCTGCATATCGGGGAAATATGAGGGGAGAAACAAGCCCTGTGTCTCTATTCACATACATCCAAACTAAATATTATCTGACAAGTACAAAACACGTCAGCCAAAGAAGAGTTTAAAATTTATCTTCAGGGAAGTTCGCCTGGGCTCAGCAGGAAGCAATTTACGCCGACTTACTGGCATCAAATCAGAACACTTAGACCAAGATTATACATACATACTGTATATATATATATATATATATATATATACTATTTAGACTTAAGCCAGTAAGCAACCACCTACAACATGCTAATATAAAAGTGGCAACATGTGCACGGGCAAACAAAAATGTCTAGTTATAACACATTATTTTCTAACTGTTTTCTAACGTCTATGTGAAATGTATTTGTTTACGGTTTCCTAAGGCATCATGCATGCAGGTGCTGAAGTCTGTCTCAAGTAAGTGCATGCTTATTTCCGTGGACACTTTAAGAGTTCAAAAGATATTTGTGAACACTTCCAATCTGTTGCTTTTAAACAGAAAAGCCGAGGTTTTATTCATGAGGCCACAAGAGCATTGAGACTTTAAAAGCTCTTAATGCTTGAGAAAGCTGCCAGTGGAAGAGCCGCTACAGCAGCTGAAGCACTCCTCCATTTCACTACAGCAGCTCTTGAGTTCAGCTTTATCTGGACTGAGCCCAACAGAACCAGAGCAATGCTGAGTGGAAGCAACATTGACTGATTTTTGCATTGTGTCGGTGTTCTCCCTCGCTCCAAACTCCAATATCACATCATCTTGAACATAGCATGTTAACGGCATGTAATGCATTTATACATCAGCAAGATTTCACCATGTGTTAAACACAGTGTGTGACACACTAATACATTATTCTTTCAAAATATGTTGCATATGAGCATTTTTTAAAGTCTTTGATTTCAGTCAACTTTGGATTCACACAGTATGTGTTTTTACAGACTTTGGTATTTTTTCATTTATTTTTATCCCCTTTTCTTCCAATTTGGAATGCCCAATTCCCACTACTTAGTAGGTCCTCGTGGTGGCGAGGTTACTCACCTAAATCCGGGTGGCGGAGGACAAGTCTCAGTTGCCATCAATCCATGCATCTTATCATGTGGCTTGTTGTGCACGAACAACGCACAACTTACCACATGCCCCATTGAGATTCAGAACCACTAATTGCAACCACAAGGAGGTTACCCCATGTGACTCTACCCTCCCTAGCAACCGGGCCAATTTGGTTGCTTAGGAGACCTGACTGGAGTGACACATCACACCCTGGATTCGAACTCGTGACTCCAGGTGTAGTAGAGGTGGAGTGCTGGTGGTGTAGTGGTCTAAGAAGATAACTGGTAATCTGGTAATCAGAAGGACGCTGGTTCGAGCCCCACAGCCACCACCATTGTGTCCTTGAGCAAGGCACTTAACTCCAGGTTGCTCCAGGGGGATTGTCCCTCTAATAAGGGCTCTGTAAGTCGCTTTGGATAAACGCGTCTGCCAAATGTAAAATGTAGTCAGCATCAATACTCGCTGAGCTACCTAGGCCCAGACTTTTGTATCTTGACAAATCTGAGCACAATTTGAGCCTTTGAGTGTGTTTACATGAACACCAATACACCGATAACCTCATAACATTAGCTTATTCAAAATATCCGACAATGCAAGAAAACTGCGTTTACTTTAGATAAAAAAAAAATCAGGTTATTCTCCTTTTTTTACGTAGAAAAGTAAATGCACATGCGCACAAGACTCCCATACATTGGATATGTGTAGCAACACCAGTAAAGGTATTTACATTCAGAGTGAAATCGAGGTAATGGGCAAAAATCAACGTGTGCAGAACGGTTTATTCTTAAACCGTTTATGACATTACCCATTAAAGGAAAGCTGTTTAAGATGTTTACTTGTCTGCTGCACATATACTCAGTGGTTGAGAGGCTAGCATGAAAGCTGTTTGGATGTTACCCCAAAAAAGGAATGGTGATGTGCTGTCCTTGTGGACCATCCTAACAGATATGAGGTACTCGACTTAAAACCCATAGCACAGGCAGCTCCATAACACCTATAAGTAGAAAGAGGAGCTATAAATTTAAGATAAGCTGCAATGACTGACAGGCTTTTACTGCAGAAAGCTCTCCAGATCGCAATTGATACTTGAGAAGTGACGTCCCATAGGCCTAATTGAAAGATTGAGAACCTTGATGTTGAGTGGAAGGGCCATTCCAACTCATTATTATTAACAGTGCCTGCCCAAGTTTTCAGCTTAGTGTTTTTCCCATTCATTTTCTTCCATAAGGATCTTATAAACGTGTTCTAAGCCATGAACCAAACCAACCTGTTCCGAGGTGAACCACAACATTATAACATTTTATTTGATGCAAAAAAGTACTGTATTTAAAAATCAGAAAAAAGATGAAAGTACAAGTCATATTTAATGACAATCTTTAATGCAGAGCTCTTTTGGCGCACTTTGTACACTGCCAAATTGGTGGATAATTTATTTTCAGGATCATGGGTTGTCACCAGGAATTGCTCTATTAAACAATATATTTATAGAAGTTAGAGTAACGCAGACTGATGGCTTCGGTAGAAAACGTATGCCATCGATTTACAACCTTGAAGCTCACGGTAGGTCTCTCTTTAATGGTTAATAAGTTATTGTAAGGCGGTTAAGGATGGGCAAGGAGGAGGCGAGAACCGGCTTGTCCTCGACCCCTCCGCTTCTCTGGGGACGGCACGGCACTTCTCCGCCCCCGGCAGCGGCTTCCTCGCTCCAGGTGGTTAGGGTATCCAGTCCCCACTTGGCCGTTCCCCGCATCCGGGCGGTCAGGCTACTCCGTCACCCGGCAGATGGCAGCGGCGCTCCCCTGGGTGGACGGCAGTGTCGAGGACTCTGCAACGGGCATCCCTCCTCCTTCCCGGGCTTTCGGCACCAATGTAAGGCGGTTAAGGATGGGCAAGGAGGAGGCGAGAACCGGCTTGTCAATATAAATAATATTAAATTAAACTCAAAACCAAAACACACAAACATAAACACACACGACGGACATGCCCGTAATTCTCTCTCTCTCGAACCGTCGTCACCGGCCGCTTTTATCCCTCGAGCGCCCGATCAGGCCGATTGGGGACCGGGCGTCCGTCCCCCTCCGCTCCACAGTTATCATTAAAAATCAATTCCCCTATGGAAAAAATGAATGGGATTTTCACTGATAAGATAAAAACATTTCTTCTATCTTTTCAACAATTGCACAGTAATCGTCTAACATTTAAAGGCAGATGCTAAGGTGCTAATCCTGATTAAAATGGATTTGTGGGTGAATGATTTGCGTGTAAGCATGATAATCAAACAAGCAAATGTTAATCATTATTAATGTGTAAATACTTGTTTAAATAGTGGACATGAACAATGATTTACAAGATACAGACATCCACATGCAAATCATGTTTTAGAGCAAAGTTACAGACCACCGAATATGTCCTCAGGATAACACTCTTTATCCAGACCCTAAACAGAACAAAAATAAAATTTATGTATTTCATAAATTAAAGTAGTTCATTCCAATTTGTCTTTTTATCTCATAAACAAACTTATGAATATTCATGACTAATTCTCCAAAGAGCAAATGCTGTTTTAGAGAGGAAACACACTGAATTGTGAACAGCTCATAAGTCAGACTGTAATGTATTCATGCGTTCAAAGCTCTTCAATTGCTTTAAATTATGTTTAATGCTCATCTATCTAATTACGGTAATGGATCGAGGGTGCCTTTTTTAATCAAAAGATAAAACAAATGTTGTAGCCTACAGTAGTGGAACTATATAGTGTAGTCATTATGATCATGTAAAATGCCGGAACTGTACATGGTCTAGGAACATAAATTGTGTTGAGAAGCATTTCCTTTTAAAACGCCCCATTGTAAATGCTACAAGGACTGAATTTATTCACAGTGGTCAATATAATCCATTGTCAATCACTTAAATGTGTTCCTTTGAAGACCAAATTACTTCCTGTGGTCTGCGTGCAAAAAACCCCCCAATAATAGTAATAATGAATAGGTGACATTAATCTGTTCTGATGCAGCTAATGGATAAGCTCAGTTGATTAGCATTAGCATTTGATGCTAGCTGTCAGAGTGTGTCCTCGAGATCTGTCTAATCACTTGACTCATTGAAACACACTGTTCCTCCACATAATCCTTTGTCTGTCAGCACTGGG
The DNA here is from genome assembly GCF_025860055.1 of Xyrauchen texanus. Classification (NCBI taxonomy): domain Eukaryota; kingdom Metazoa; phylum Chordata; class Actinopteri; order Cypriniformes; family Catostomidae; genus Xyrauchen; species Xyrauchen texanus. The sequence goes on from NC_068322.1 coordinate 3,383,898, forward strand.
TGGCGATCGGTTTTCACATGCTGTCTCTGTCGTATTTCACTGCACTGTTGTCAGTCAGCAGGCCCGAACACGGCACAATATTGAGTCACTTATTCACTCATCTCTTAACTCAAAATACAGCTGCTCATAGAGTGAATAACATTACTTCCTGCAGTCATCACGTCAATGAAGCCAAGGACAGTATGGAATGAAGTTACACGTCTCAAAATGTCTCCAAAAAATGAAAGGGGGAAGAGAACGTTGTTGTGAAAATGAGAAAGAAATCCATCAGAACATGATCAAGTTTTAGGAGCATTATGAATTTCATGACAATGAAGCACATCCCCGCAAATTCTCATTTCCGTAATGTGTCTTTTTTAATTCCCATTATCCTCAACGGTAATTATTCGTCTTACTGTTCTACGGAATATTTTTATTTTTATTTTTTGTCACATTTAAGTCTGCAATAATGGTAGTAAATACCAATATATATTTATTTATTTATTTATTTATTTATTCCCAGATTGGGGGTTGGTTTTGGGCGCTTAATTGTCATTAAAAAATTATGTTGTCCGAGGTGATAAAAAATTGTAGAAATGTAATCTTTGTGGCCATGTAGGTTTCATACAGTTTGGAAAAATATTTCTAGCATTTTCTAGGGGAAAAACATATTTAATGTCTTTAAATAGAGTCATTAACTCAATCATTCATTTCACAAAAAGATTTTAAGCACTGTCTAATGTATATGTATATTATATGTATATTTTAATATTAATCTTGTTTCACAGATTTTTTTGTTTTTTAAGAAATAATAATAATTAAATAATTATATTAAACTACTCATGTTTATCATAGAAAAGTAGTATTCAAGTAATTGATTTGTGTATTGCATTTTTAATGTTTAATTTAAATAATTTAATAGAATAGCTCTGAACAAAAACATTTGTGTTACGTAATTGACCCTAAAATAATGTCTAAAAAAAATTAATAATTCTTAATGGTCCTAAAATACCTATATTTCTGTCTTTTGATTGGTGATGAAAAATCACCCTTGAGATCTCAGGATATCCATTTTTATTAACACTTTATTCCTTAAAAAACAGGTCAGTCATCAGTTTAGGGAGTTCTTATGGTTCCACAAATTTTCTAAGAAGACAGAATTGCACAGCAAGAGATAATCTATAAAACAAACTCCACCCAATAGGCATAATAAACATAAAGAGTGTGTTGATTCATCTATAAAACTATCCCGAAGGTGTGTCACTCGATAAAATAAACTCCACCCGCTAGGCAGAACCAGCACAAAGAGAAAATACAGATTCTTCAGACAGAATGTTTGCTGAGCCGGACCATTCGGCTGCAACATGAGTGTAAGCAAATTACTCAATCACTCCAAAGACTTTGCTAGAAATACTAAATAAACTCCAGACGATAGGCGGAATAAGCACAAAGAACGTGTAGATTTATCCATAAAACCGTTCCGAAGGTGTGTTGCTCTACAAAATAAACTCCGACCGCTAAGTGGAACCAACACAAAAAGAGCGCACAGAATCTTCAAACAGTCAAACGAATGTTCAGTGAGCCGATCCATTCGGCTCTGACATGAGTACGTGATATTACTACGGCTACGGTTTTCCATGTCATCCAACTTCTCCCAGACAAGCTCCAAATCCACCTTAGTCGCTAGCAGATTAGCAGATAATTCCCTCTCCGATGACTCCAGATAACTGATCTGTTTCTCGACATCCCGCACTCTTGTAACCACATTACTCAATTTTGCCTCCATGGCAGCGATCGATCGACGTATTACAGCAAGATCCTCCAAGTCAGCGACAACCTTCGTCAGCATAGCTGACATGTTCAGCATCCCTTGCCGCATTTTCCTCATCTCCCTGACCAAATCGACCACCTGGTCCGCGGCCTGTCCAGGGGTGTCAGCTAAATGTCAGTAAATGTCTTTTATTGTCTCCAGAGCCCGAGGATTTTGAATTCATTGACATATTGTCCTTCTAGAACAGTTATGGAACCGAGTGCATCGAATCTCACCGGTTTATGTCATTAAAAGTGTTGAAACTAGCAAAGTGCGCAGAGCTCGCCGTTCACACATCCAATCCTCAGGTGGCATCACGTGACTCCATTCGGCCACATTTATAACATTTTTGAAGACTCAAATATCAAGCCAAAGCTGGCTGCTTCCTTGTTGAGCAGCCATATAGCACACATGCACACACACACACACACACACACACACACACACACACACACACACACACACACACAAACTTGTTTTTTTAACATTGTGGGGATTCTCCATAGACATCCATGCATTTTATGGATTTTATGGATTCTATCCCCTAAACCTAACCCTCACAGAAGTCTGCATTTTTACATTTTAAGAAAAAACATAATTTAGTATGTTTAATAATCCATTTCCCTCGTGGGGACCGCTGGCTGGGCCCCACAATGTAGGTGATCTCAGGTTTTACTATACTTTTTACTATCCCCACAATGTAGGATAAACATGTACTACACACACACACACACACACAGTAATAATTTTCAAGCAGCCCCCAGCATTCACATGGCACAACTGATTTGGAGAATCACCTGACAACAAATACCACTCAATGAATGCGCTCCACACATAAAAATGCAAGCTCAGACGAGCCAAGCTAACAGCACCATATGCTAAAGCCATTTTTATTGAGTTATGTTTTTGTCTCTTTTTTTATGCAGCCATAAATAAAACCTATCACAAGCTAACAACGTTCCGGTACTCTGACATCGACGCCATTCTGCCAAGTTAGTCACTAGGACCATTTTCCATCAGACATCTTTGCTTCAGTTCAAATGTTTTCCTGCAGCGCGACTGATAGCGTGATACTCAAGCAGCCTATGAGACATCCAGGAAGTAATCGCATTCACATGATTAATGATGAGCGCGATTCTGAGGTTTAATTTGCCTGAAGATTACATTTTCACTCCGCTGACTGTAGGGTTTAGCCACTGGAGCAGTGCTTTGAATTTCGGTAAGCACAGACTGATTTCACCTAAAGAACATTTTACCCGCTGTCACTGAATTCTCACTGAGATCAGTTTTCACAAGCAAATCCACAAATACATTTTTTTTTCCTCAAAATGTTTTATTTTTGTATTTTTTTTTGGTTTCGTCTCAAAAGGTTTTGCTCTCCAAACCTTTTTTTTTCATCATCAAACTCCTCCTCTTCAACCAACTGGCTCCGTTCTGGAGTGTAACGCCCACTTTTCACTATCCAATCATTATCAGGTGTTTGAAATCAAGCCCCAGCCCACAATTCTTCTGCTTTAATATCCTGTTATGAACCACAGCTATCCTATATGATAATCTAATTTAAGACGTCCTTTAGTAACAAAGAGAGAGGGGAACCAGTGCGCTCTATGATGATTTATGCCTCTCTTTGCCCTTTTAATATATGCCGAATCGCTCTCAAAAATGGTGGAAATCTACCTACTCATGTCACAAGCACAATATTCATATGGAGTCGGCATTATTTTCAACTGAAGATGAGAAACATTTGGGATCATTGGTGCCGAGAATGACAGGTGAACTAGTGTCTTAATAAAACTGCAGTTCTTTAGATACGACAGTATTTCTTTCTATTACAGGAAGTCAGATTGGCTGAGAGCAATGCTCTGCTTAGCAGAAACTATTGTGCAAAGGGAGGCAAAAGTGCACAGCGAGAGTAACAATGGTTTGATTGCTGTTGTTTGATGAGATTCTATCAGCATTCCTGCCCTTTCCTTCCCGGAACAGTGTCTTCCTGAGTCTCTGCTGATCTCTTCAGAAGCTGATAAATCACTGCTGGCGTGTCTAATAATTTAATGCTGTTTATAATTACTCATCCTGCATTAGTGGATCCACAGAATTTTAATAGACTGTGTGCAACAGGAAGTCAAGAATGATTTTAAAATAATGATCTAATCCAAATTATGAATTTGGTAGGATTTTATGACCAAATTTAGGCTTTTACTTGACTTATTATTTTATTTGTAAATTTACTTGCATGCATAAATTCAGTCAGTTTCTTGACCTGAAGGCTTTTATTTAATTTTATTTTATTTTAGAGATGATTTTTGTCATTGCGATTTCAAGCCGTAAATAGGGACCAAATCAGAGAGACTTTTGACATGGGCCAAAAAGTAACCATCTAGTAACCATCCAGAAAACACTAGTAACTTCTTAGTAACACCCTAGCAACAAACCAGAACACCCTAGCTACTACATAGCAATGCGCTAACAGTCATGCTAACAGAACACATAACAACCACAAAGCAATGTTCTGACAACCACCATATACACCACAGCATTGTTATGGTGAGTTTAGCACAAGACATGGTGGCATAGTGGGCTAAAGCACATAACTGGTAAGCAGAAGGTTGCTGGTTCGATCCCCACAGCCACCACCATTGTGTCCTTGAGCAAGGCACTTAACTCCAGGTTGCTCCGGGGGGGATTGTCCCTGTAATAAGTGCACTGTAAGTCGCAAAAATGTAAATGATATGTCTAGTAATTAAATAATCGTATAAAATAGATTTGGGGACATATGAGGTGAATTGTATAATAATGTAGCACTGTGGATGTTAATTCAATAATAGAATCACTTTGTAACATCAAAGATTTCAATTGCAATAATGCAAAAGATGTGAAACTCACTCTCGAATCATGCATCTGTTTAAACTGCAGCTTCAGTGTTTGAGATTTGCAGTGGTATCCAGTGATCTATTCTTTACAGTATATCTCTGCACGAGAGTACCAGCAAAGTACAATATTATTTAATATTAATGCATTCACACGATACTGGGTATTTTACACACTGTATAACCAACTCATCCAATATGGATGGGTTTATTTTGAGGTTAAAGTGCTTTGATCAGACTGGACTCCACTAGATATGAGAAGCGTTGCATGTCAGTGAAGCTCCAGGGTTTCCATATGGCACTGTACCACATACGGCAAATGCTCCTATACATGCTCCTATAATTCATATATTAATTCTGAAGCTCAAGGGGAAATGGGGAAAGACGAATCCCTGCACATGACTTGCTGTTTGTCAGAGAATGAAGAATCATATTCTAGTTCTAAGACATTCTGTAATGATCAGTTAAATGATTATTACACTATTGAACGGCGATATTTAGTGTTTTTCTTTGACTACATGTAAATCATAAATTACAGTAAAATGTCATCTTTTCATTTATACAAATTAGACTAAGCTTAATTTGACTCTCACTGCGGCTTCAGTGCTCGGAAAGCAACAGTTTATGATTATGTCGTTCATTGGTGACATCCGTTGTGAATCTGTCTACCATTTAGTTTCTGTGTGGACAGATTGCTTGAGGGAAGCTGTTAGTAAGTCCCAACGGTGAGACAACATTTCCGTAACCAAGCAAATATTGTATAAAAAGCACAGTGATGTGTCAATACACATTCTCAGGGTTTCCTAATTAAGAATGCCAATATGAGCTGTGAGTGCTGCCAGAATTCTGCCTCACTGCAAAAACTCATTGTCTTTTTTGTTTTCCAGACACCAAAATATCTAAAAATCTTTAAAAACAAGACATTTTTATGCCTACTCCTGACATACAATTTCGAAACTAATACACTTTTGTGAAGTTTGTGCTTAAAATAAGAAAAAAGTATATAACTGGACTAAGAAAAATAAACCTTATTCCATTGGAAATGTAATTTACATTTTTTATATATATATATATTACATGATGCTCGCCACAAATAAACACAAAACAAAGCCGCAGTGAGCCAGGGGGCCGTCGATATGCACAACATTCAAAGTCTACCCAGCAGGGAATGAATGAAGCAGGAACGCTGTAATCCTGAATGAAACCTGTTCTCCTACCAACAACACAGACAAAATAAGCAGAAATATCAGCCAGATAATCAAACAAACTAATAATGGCCATTTCAAGCATTTGGACAGACATAGAGACACTTATGCAAAATGATATTACGTGGCTCCTTACACATTTCTGTCCACTGTGTGGCGCTAAAAGCGAGTCCAATTTTCAAGGTTAATGTTCTATCGAGTTTTAAATCAACAAAACCTACCTCCCAACCCTAAACCTTAAACCTAAACCTAATCAATAGTGTCAGAAAAAGTAAATGTGACAAAAAAACATTTTGTTGTACATTTATGACACTTTCAGCTCATGTTTCGACTCTCGAAAATATCTTAGCTCTGTAGGTCCTTAAAATGCAAGTGGATGGTGGTCCGACTTTTGAAGCTTCAAAAAGAACAAATAGTAGGTATAAATGTCATCCACACGACTCCATGGGTTAAATAGATGTCTTCTATAGCGATGCGATCACTTTTGGTGTGAATAAGATCAATATGTAAGTACTTTTTAACTCTAAATCATCACTTCTGTGTGACGTAATCGCTTTGGATGAGACGCATGATAACAGACACACGTACATCACACCCTGAAGAGCAGTGCTGGAGGGAACGCTGTACAGAAGCTTATTTGATTTTGGTTTAGATCTGTATTTGTACCTGTTTGCATTTTAAGGACCTACTGAGCTAAGATATTTTTCTTCAAATGTGTTCTGCTTAAGAAAGAAAGTCATACACACCTGGAATATCATTTTCTGGGTGAACTTTCTCTTTAATGTTAATGCTCTGAGTTTTAAAGCAAAAACTCAAGAGCAGAACAAAACTCTAAAGCAACAGCGTCATTTTGTGATGCTTTTATGATACTTTCGGCTCATGTCATGACTCTTGTGCTCTTCAGGACTCGTACCCTTTTGCATCATAAGTGCAACGCTCTTTCAGTTGAGCTACGGCGCTATTTGATTGCACTCGAACAAGCTTGTAAATGTAGTTGGTTATGTTACGCAAACATTAAAATGTATCATCAACATGCCATGCACTAGTAAAAGTGTTTAGATGTCATCAGACAACACGGAGCAAGAAGTAAATGTTTATGAGACAATATTCTGCTGTTTTACTTGTGATTTGTGTGAAAGTGAATAAAAGTCGTTGTTGAAGCACCGAGGAACTGCCACGAGACGAACAACAAGCCACAAACAAAACTGCAATAATGAATGTATAGTAAAGTTATTCTGTAAAACCTGTTTGGACCAATCACAATTCATTTAGTAACGCAACAAGTAAGTTTCCTAAAGCAGTTATTCCATTGTACTAGCTTCTCTCAATTGGGTCTTGTGCCGTTTGATTTGGGTGTTCATCTGTAAACATCAGCTCCACCAAGATCAACGCTGTGCATTTCCTGCTCAAAGCAGAGGTTGTGCTGTACTGGATGTGACACAGAAACCTCAAACAGCTGTTTGATATCGCACGTTCATTAATTACGTGTTGACACCGTTGGTCTTGCCTCGCATGATAAGCGTTCCTCTGGGTTCCCAGTTACATAATTGTGCAATGTGCAGTGTTTACTAAAGATCATCTTGTCAGATCTACTCTTCTTCACTGCTGTTCTTGCATCATGGAGACATTAATGGTCGCTACAAGTGAATATGTGGTGGACACAGAAGGAAAAATGCACACTGACCTTTTTTAACCTCTGTCCTTGTCAAGTAAATCATTCTGATTTCATGGTTCAACTTCAACTTCAATGGCAATGCCAGGACAAATGTTTGTCAAGCTCCAAAAAGGACAAAAAACACCTTAAAAGTAGTTCAGCT